>NC_059209.1:53671025-53688525 GCF_020615455.1 Coregonus clupeaformis | reverse complement strand
CTGCCCCATTTTCTGTCATTTCATCCAGCTCCCTTTTGAGCCATGATAAGCAGTAGTATCGTTCATAGCTGTGTCTCCATCACACAGAGTACCACTATAAGCCTAGCAAGCCAAGCCAGGCTATAGGCACCACTCAACTCTAATTTCTATACTTCTAGTCAGCTAATCCTGCCTCCTTGTCTAGTCATTAAGGCATCCGCGTGCTTCCTAGCCGAAACAGTTCGGAAGAGTGTGTGCATATATTATGACATCATTTTGTAACGTTTTTGTTCGTTTTGGACTTCGGCTGTTCATTCTTTCTCGAGGCAAGCCAAAGTTGGTAGCCGAAGTCTACGCCCCTTCGTTGGTGATTGGTCAACAATAAGGATTCTTCAATAAAGTCCTTGTTGTCATTCAACGAGAGACGACTCGTTTTCATGCAAATGTTTTCATTGAGAAATACTGCACCAAACATCTTAGATGTAAATTTGTGCGACTATGTCAAAATTAATGACAGATTTCTTTAGTTATCTTAGATTAACTCAGACTATTTTGAGGAACTGTATATTGGCTAAAGCGTCTCAAAATTGACAAACAGTACTATTGACGCTTTTTTCTCGTTTTTCAAGCTAAGTTATTTTATGGGAGTATGTGAGCATGCTAACGCCTTTACAGGCACCACTCATCTAGCTGACTTAAATCACATTTCTTATCATGTTAATCCCCCTACCTTTTTGAGACAATGGTCTGTTCTTGTTCTGCCTTATTGATATCACACTCTTATCAGAACTCATTTATTTGTGATCACATGTACACAAACACAGGCAAATTAATCAGGAAGGAAAGAGTCATGCCAGCATGAAATTGCTTGTAAGACCTATGAAAGCAACTCAAGCATGTTAACAAATCTAACATTTAAAAAAAACGGACATTTAATCACTCTGGTTTCTTATTAAAGAATTCCACATTTTACAAAGGCTAGGCTATGTGTGTGTGTGTGTCTGAGTGAATGGTGCTGTATGGTAGTGAATGGTAGTGAATGGGAGTGAATGGGAGTGAATGGGAGTGAATGGTAGCGAGGATGTACACTGAGTGTACAAAACATTAGGAACACCTGCTCTTTCCATGACATAGACTGACCAGGTGAATCCAGGTGAAAGCTATGATCCCTTATTGATGTCACTTGTTAAATCCACTTCAATCAGTGTAGATGAAGGAGAGGAAACAGGTTAAATAAGGATTTTTAAGCCTTGAGACAATTGAGACATGGATTGTGTATGTGTGCCATTCAGAGGGAGAATGGGCAAGACAAAAGATTTAAGTGCCTTTGAACGGGATATTGTAGTAGGTGCCAGGTGCACCAGTTTGAGTGTGTCAAGAACTGCAACGCTGCTGGGTTTTTCACTCTCAACAGTTTCCTGTGTGTATCAAGAATGGTCCACCACCCAAAGGACATCCAGCCAACTTGACACAACTGTGGGAAGCATTGGAGTCAACATGGGCCAGCATCCCTGTGGAACGCTTTCGACACCTTGTAGAGTCCATGCCCTGACGAATTGAAGCTGTTCTGAGGGCAACAGGGGCGGTGCAACTCAATATTAGGACGGTGTTCCTAATGTTTTGTACACTCAGTGTTTGTGTACAGTATACAGTGTTCCTTAGCTGTTTGTTGCTAACATGTTGTGCAATTGTGACCCTAACTGTATGTTTAAATGTGTTGCTCTATTTGTGTGTGTGTTTGTGTGTGTATGTGTGTGTGTGTGTGTATGTGTGTTTGTCTGAACGGAGTGCTCATCCACTATAAAAGGCTGTTTCTCAGCCAGACAAGAACAAGTGGCAATCAGGCTGCTAGGCTAGGGGATGCGCTGCGGTGCAGTGGGGAGCCTGCCTGTGGTATCACTGAGAGAGAGATACGGGAGGATGTCAGCTCTGACACTATGCTCTTAGGGGGGAGAGCAGATCAAGCACAAGATCTCACACATACAAGCGCATACTCATTTACTCATGCTCAGACACATACTGTACATACACACATGCATATTCAACCTGCATAAGGCCCCCCTTCTCTCACTCTTTCTCACGACTCACTCTTTCTCATCCCCCCCCCCTACAAACACAGACACACACAGAGGCAGGTATGTTTTTTGGCCTCTGGCAGGGATCCAGGGACAGTAGGGTGTGGTAGCTGAACACAAGGGTTTGGTCTGCTTTGTTTAACTGAAAACACCCCGTCCCCTATGCACGCACGCACACACACACGCACACACGCACACACACACAAACACACACACACACACACACACACACACACACACACACACACACACACACACACACACACACACACACACACACACACACACACATACACACACAAAGACTGTGTGTTTATGTGTGGGCGTGCGTGCAAGCGCATGTGTATGTGTATGTGTGTGTATGTGTATGTGTGTGTGTGTGTGTGGTTCCCTGTTTACCTGCCTGTTAGTACATTTCTGTGGCTTTGATGACCTCATCACCTCATTACATTCTCCCATCATGACATCATAGGGTACTTACCAGGGCAAAATGTACTTAGAAAGAGCACACACATACGCACATACAGTGGGGGAAAAAAGTATTTAGTCAGCCACCAATTGTGCAAGTTCTCCCACTTAAAAAGATGAGAGAGGCCTGTAATTTTCATCATAGGTACACGTCAACTATGACAGACAAAAATCCAGAAAATCACATTGTAGGATTTTAAATGAATTTATTTGCAAATTATGGTGGAAAATAAGTATTTGGTCACCTACAAACCAGCAAGATTTCTGGCTCTCACAGACCTGTAACTTCTTCTTTAAGAGGCTCCTCTGTCCTCCACTCGTTACCTGTATTAATGGCACCTGTTTGAACTTGTTATCAGTATAAAAGACACCTGTCCACAATCTCAAACAGTCACACTCCAAACTCCACTATGGCCAAGACCAAAGAGCTGTCAAAGGACACCAGAAACAAAATTGTAGACCTGCACCAGGCTGGGAAGACTGAATCTGAAATAGGTAAGCAGCTTGGTTTGAAGAAATCAACTGTGGGAGCAATTATTAGGAAATGGAAGACATACAAGACCACTGATAATCTCCCTCGATCTGGAGCTCCACGCAAGATCTCACCCCATGGGGTCAAAATGATCACAAGAACGGTGAGCAAAAATCCCAGAACCACACGGGGGGACCTAGTGAATGACCTGCAGAGAGCTGGGACCAAAGTAACAAAGCCTACCATCAGTAACACACTACGCCGCCAGGGACTCAAATCCTGCAGTGCCAGACGTGTCCCCCTGCTTAAGCCAGTACATGTCCAGGCCCGTCTGAAGTTTGCTAGAGTGCATTTGGATGATCCAGAAGAGGATTGGGAGAATGTCATATGGTCAGATGAAACCAAAATAGAACTTTTTTGGTAAAAACTCAACTCGTCGTGTTTGGAGGACAAAGAATGCTGAGTTGCATCCAAAGAACACCATACCTACTGTGAAGCATGGGGGGTGGAAACATCATGCTTTGGGGCTGTTTTTCTGCAAAGGGACCAGGACGACTGATCCGTGTAAAGGAAAGAATGAATGGGGCCATGTATCGTGAGATTTTGAGTGAAAACCTCCTTCCATCAGCAAGGGCATTGAACATGAAACGTGGCTGGGTCTTTCAGCATGACAATGATCCCAAACACACCGCCCGGGCAACGAAGGAGTGGCTTCGTAAGAAGCATTTCAAGGTCCTGGAGTGGCCTACCCAGTCTCCAGATCTCAACCCCATAGAAAATCTTTGGAGGGAGTTGAAAGTCCGTGTTGCCCAGCGACAGCCCCAAAACATCACTGCTCTAGAGGAGATCTGCATGGAGGAATGGGCCAAAATACCAGCAACAGTGTGTGAAAACCTTGTGAAGACTTAAAGAAAACGTTTGACATGTGTCATTGCCAACAAAGGGTATATAACAAAGTATTGAGAAACTTTTGTTATTGACCAAATACTTATTTTCCACCATAATTTGCAAATAAATTCATTAAAAATCCTACAATGTGATTTTCTGGATTTTTTTTCCTCATTTTGTCTGTCATAGTTGACGTGTACCTATGATGAAAATTACAGGCCTCTCTCATCTTTTTAAGTGGGAGAACTTGCACAATTGGTGGCTGACTAAATACTTTTTTTCCCCACTGTATACTCACACCTTTCAAATACACACTGCATACACACACACACACCACATACTGTGTAAACATACATCTAAATATGTTCTGTTTGTAAACATTTGATTGTCTTCCATTATTGCCTGTCAGCATTGAAGAGAGTGATTTTATATACATTTTTCTGAGCAGGATAAATGAGTGTTTGTGTGTTAACATTTTGTATATGTATATCACATAAACACATTATAGGGACAGACTTTCTTGGATCTCCTGGCTCAGAGCACGGTGGACCAATGGCGGTGGAGGGGGTGGTGGTGTGGGGGGTCGGAGGGACCCCCAGTCTGTTTCCAGGGCAACAGAGCCCTTCTCTCCCATATTCTCCTGTTTTTAAACCAAACTGAGGAGCAGTGTGGGGGTGACTCACAGCAGCATCATCGCCATGGAGATGCGAAGAGAGAGGGAAAAGGGAGAGAAAGAGAGATAGAAGAGGGAGCGGTGGAGAGAGGAGGCTAGGGTGGGAGAGAGGAGGCTAAGGTGGGAGAGAGAGAAAAGAGGGAGAGAGAAGTAGACAGAGAGGGTTTGCATGCGAGCAGATATGGAGCTGTTTTTACTAGTTTAGTAAAAATGCAAATGAGAATGTGATTGTCATGCTAACAGTAGTGCTAACATTGAGAGTAGTTCACTGACCATAGCAAAGAGATGTTACCTGAAGAGCTGATTTGTTTACCACGGTCTACTACTTTATGAATTTCATATCATGTTAAACACTAACGTCTCCCTACAGTAACTAATCAACTCTGCTCATTTATTATTTTCTCTCTGTCTGCCTTTCACCTTCTCATCAGACAGGGTGAATCATTACAATAAGCTGAGTCTTCAGATAAACCACAACCTCTCTATTTCCCCTCCCTCTCTCTCTCTTCATCTCCCTCTCTTCCTTATACTTTCCCTCCTTTCTCTCTCAATTCAATTAAATTCAATTAAATTCAATTTAAGGGCTTTATGTGCATGGGAAACGTATGTTAACATTGCCAAAGCAAGTGAAGTAGATAGTAAACAAAAGTGAAATAAACAATAAATATTAACAGTAAACATTACACTCAGAAGTTCCAAAAGAATAAAGACATTTAAAATGTCATATTATGTATATAAATGACTAAAATGTAAATGTAAATGTATATATACAGTGTTGTAACAATGTGCAAATAGTTAAAGTACAAATGGGAAAATAAATAAACATAAATATGGGTTGTATTTACAATGGTGTTTGTTCTTCACTTGTTGCCCTTTTCTTATGGCAACAGGTCACAAATATTGCTGCTGTGATGGCACACTGTGGTTTTTCACCCAGTAGATAAGGGAGTTTATCAAAATTGGGTTTGTTTTCTAATTCTTTGTGGATCTCTATAATCTGAGGGAAATATGTGTCTCTAATATGGTCATACATTTGGCAGGAGGTTAGGAAGTGCAGCTCAGTTTCCACCTCATTTTGTGGGCAGTGTGCACATAGCCTGTCTTCTCTTGAGAGCCAGGTCTGCCTACATCTCTCTCGCTCTCTCCCTCTCTTCCTCACACTTTCCCTCCTCTCTTTTTTCTCTCTCTCTCTTTCTCTCTTTTCCTAACACTTTATCTCCTCTCTCTCTTTCTCTCCTCTCTCTCTCTCTTCTCCCCTTCTCTCTCCCTCTCCCTCTCCCTCTGTGGTCTGTTGCACTAGCATGCCTGTAGTCTAGTTGTCTCCAGGAGTGTATTTTCCGCTGCCGTGTCATGCTGGGTCGTGTCACATGTGTGTTTGGACATGTCGGGGAGGCGTGTGTGCTCAGAAGCTCAGGGGTGGGCTGGGGTGAGAGGGAGGGCAGGGTGGAGTACAAGGGAAGAGGTGGGGTGAGCCAGGGACAGAGGAATGGGGAAGGGCGTCCCTGTTAGCATGGGGAGGGTGTCAGTGGCACGTTGTCTCTGTGACCCAAAGTAACCTCAGAGGTTGTGGTGGTGTCACACAGCCATATCTCACCCGTGTCCCAGTCCTAGTCCCTATGGTGGAGTCATCTGACAGATATTAGGCACGTTCCTCTGCCCATGCCCAGGCGTTGCTGACGCATGCCAGATCTTACAACGCCTGGATAGGTATTTTATGTATCAGCTAACCACATCATATGTTATAGCAATCTGGTGCCCGACGGCACAGTCGATGATGTTGCACGCAACCATTGGTTGATGCATGCAACGTCTGAGCAGGGGAACGCGACCATTATCTGTGTCCCAAATGGCAAACTATTTCCTATAATATACTGTAGGAAATATATTATAGTATATAGGGAATATATTATAGTGCACTACTTTTGATGCAAAGTATCTCACTGGGGATGTGGAGACTGATAGGACAGGCTGGAATGCCTCCATCCATTAATTGTGTCCCACCCTCCTCTCTCACTTCCCCCTGATAGAAAAATCTATCCATCTTTCATACTTCCATAGAATCCACCCAGGACAGAATCTCTCCTCCATCTGAAGATATGAAATCCACCTCACCAGGGGTTTAGTCCCTATCTTTTCCCCTCTGTGCTCAGTCTAAATCTCTTATTGGATGGCCAGGTCAGATAGTGGAAGAGTAGTGCAGTACAGTGCAGCTCCTTGCCCTCTGTGGCTATCATTTACACTCATATAAATCTCTGGATGGGTGTATCTGCTTGTGTGTGTGTGTGTGTGTGTGTGCTTGTGCGTGCATGCATGTGTTAATGTGTGCGTGCGTGTGTGTTATACTGCCATGGCTTTATGGCTGAGAAGTGTTTACGATGGCTGATAATGACATCAGTGATAAAAGTAATACAGTCAGCCAGGGTCCTCCTCACTACTGCTGCTGATGCTGCTGCTGCTGTAGGCCTATATTTCAATTACCTGAGTGATAGAGCAGGTACCGTACATATATCAACATTGTGCTGTGATTATGGCCATGGTGACTCAGTCTAATGCATTATAATGACGGAACAGTACAGGGGCTGTTGGTGTTATTATCCTGAAGAGCAGTGTAAATGTTGTAAATGAGAACTTGTTCTCAACTGGCCTACCTGGTTAAATAAAGGTGAAAAAAAAAAAAAAAAAAACATGTGATACTAGTAAAGAGAAGAGAGATAAGGGGAGGAGACAGGGAATGGGAAGAAGTAGGGAGAGATGAAAAGAAAGAGGACAAGGGGAGAGACAGAGAGGATGGATGGATTGAATGAGAGAAAACAACTATAAAAGAGAGAGAGAGGTAGATAGATAGATTGAGAGACTGATAGGTTCCCAAGGCAAAGATAGCGATGATGATCACGTTTCCCATGCACCCAGTCAAACCTCAACACACTCTCTCGCTCTCTCTCTCTTTTCGGGCTACCCAAGAGGAAACGCCGGCAAAAAAGAGGCAGGAGAGGGGGAGTCCTGACAAGATTAAGGTGAAGGGAAAACCGGCCACCTCTTATCTCCATTCCATTGATAATAAGATTGATGAACTCCGATCGCAGAGTTGCTATCAACGGGACTCTTGTAACTGCAATATTCTCTGATTTCTGAAACATGGCTTTCGGACAGGATACCCCCCATGGCTATCCAACTCAATGGATTCTCTATTCATTGAGCGTACAGGACATTGGAGTCAGGGATATCGAGAGGGGCAGGGGTATGTCTCTTCATCCACAGCAAATAGTGTGCTGACTCTAGCGCAGTGAAAGTCTCGACCCATTGTTCACCCGTCTTGGAATACCTGATGGTCAATGCTATTGTTATCGTGACTGCTGTATATATTCCACCTCAGGACAAGAAAAACAACAAGCTGGCACTTTAAAAACTGTACGTGGCTATAAACAAGCAGGAAACCATGCACCCGAAGGCTGCTTTCCTTGTTGCTGGTGATTTCAATTCCGCGTCCATTAAGACACATGATGCCCAACTTCCATCAACAGGTCTCCTTCGCCACTAGGGGCGAAAAAGTCCTAGACCACTGTTACTCTACCTACAAGCAAGCATACAAGGCCCTCCCTCGTCCCCCCTTCGGTAAATCAGGTCATGACTCTATACTCCTGCTTCCTGTTTAAAAGCAGAAGCTCAAACAGGAAGTACCCGTGACGCGCTCCGTAGGGAAATGATCCTCCGAATCGGAGGCTATGCTACCACACGCATGGCTATCACAGCTAACCCAGAGGCTACGGCTGAGGACAGGAACAAGTACAAGAAGTACCACTACGACCTCAGCAGAGCCATCAAACAAGCAAAATGATATTATAGGAACAAGGTGGAAAAAATTATCAAATGCGTTATGAAATAATGACGTTACAATGATTTTAGAGCTTTTTAATGGAAATTCCAAAGCCAAAAATAGTGAACATTCAATTGCCAAAACATTGAAAATATTTTATTGTCTCTGTCAGGTCCACATTGGGTAGACATCAATAGAAAAATAAGAAATTACTATGGAATAATACAACATTTCAGTTTTTATTTGATCACTTTATTATTTTTCATTCCTTAATTGACACATACGAACACACGGGTGTGATCATTCTACAGTGGTCTTTGCCTGCGTACGCTCAACCCGGTGTGATTAGAATGCTTATTTAGAACGTCCACATACGATTGACGCAACAGTCAGCATTTGAGCTGGACACTGTTTTTTCCACAGAAACATTTTGCACAAACCCAGTCTTTACAACCTTATGTCCTCAATGTGAACAGTTTATCTTTTGATGCAATGTTCAGACATTCACAGAAGTAGTGACAGCATAACACAATTCTCATCCAAACTGGAAAATGTAGGCTACATTAGTCGTAGCGTTGAGGAAAGAGTGACCTAACACAACAGGTCATATTTAGCTAACTCTCGGCTGACAGAAACCATAATATGAATTAGCTAATAGCAATTAATATTTTCAATTCATCACATCATGGGTGAGCTCACCAGTGATCGAAATAATCGAGTAAAACACTTTCTAAAAATCTAAAGTAATCCGATGATGTGTAGTTTGTGTGCGCCGCCATGTTTTTTTTCTTCGCATCAACCAGAGATAAGAGGTTACAAGATGAGTTGGGTATGTTTGCAGTATGCATGCTGAAGGGGGTGTGTCGTCTACCCTCATTCACTTCCATCATTCACTTCCGGTAGTTAACTCAAAAGATGAATGAACCATCCCTTCACTTCGTTTTGTTATAACATCTTTTGTCTGACAGACGTTTACGTGACAACCAGAATGCATTGCATGATGTCAACAAAAATGGCGCCACACAGATTGTAGCTGGCAATTAGCTTAGTATTAGCTCATCATAATCAGTACAAACTTCAAAGAAGTCCATTACAATCTATGCAAGAATCAGAATGCATGATTTGTCACCAGTACTTGAAAACGTGAATAAAACAGTAAATACATTATGCCCCATACATATGGTGTGCTACAGTAGAAACGACAACACGATATACAGAAACTATAATGATAACGTAATAAGGCACTTACTTTGATAGGAACGAACACATGTCCAAAGTTGTTATTACTAAGGAAAGCAACAATGAAGGCAATGCCAGCTGGAAAATGTGCCAGGGGGAAAAAGTTAGTGCAAGTTCTGTTCTGACTGGAGATGCGCAAATGTCTTCGTACTTGATCTGTGGGAACACTGGGGAAGTGTTTCGGCTCTCGTCGAAGAGAGAAGTGTGTCCGGCTCAGTAATGCCTCAAAGTAAATTGTCCGCAACAGTGAAATGGGCTACTTCTATGTGAATTAATGAGGAGGCGGAACACACCTCAATTAAAACTGTTGTTAGAAAATAAAACTTGTTATAAAATCATTTGAAATTAACAAATTGAAACCTAGCCTGTAAAGAATTAGCAGGCAGCCTGCCTTGGTTTGAGGGCAGCGTGGGTTAACTGTCCTGTTGAGTAACAATCACATTTTGGAACATTGGTGCATTCTGACATCACGCGCATAAAAAAGCTCACGCAGGGGCGACCATTAGAGATAATTGGAACTCATCCGTGGAAAGGTTAAGTAATCATCTCATCTCTGGTCAGGCAGTAGCAGTCAGCCAGCCAGGCCATCTAACGTTATGTGCTTCCCATACTGTACTGTCTTTAGTCATCCTATTTAGCTAGAGCTGTCTGACTAAATCATTTAAGTTCTTCAAAGTAGATAAGGTATACTTTCACAAACTGTCTTTGTCCCTATCGTCATTGTGTTGTGTACATTTCTCTCTCATGCGGTGTATCTAACCTAACGTAGCAGGCTTAAAAGTGTATCCGTCCAGAGATCTGTATATAATGACGAGATGTTCATGTCTATGCCCTAACAATGGGAGTCGTTGTCCCAAAGATGGGAAGGCAGGCAACAAGCTTAGGCCCAAAATAAGCCCATAGAAACGTATTGTGCTCATTTTTGACCAGTTTTGGCGAAAGTGAAACCTCTCGCTTCGCCTCTTCCTCGCTGATCCATCTCTTGAGTCGGAAAAAACTGGCGCAATGGATTATGGTCATTGTAGTTAATTACCACATATTTGCTTAATGAAAACTACAACTCCCTTCACCCCAGCCGTTCCACAGTTCTTGACTTGATTTCTCAGATTTCTCTCGTGAATTATTTGATTTCTCTCTAGATAAATGGCGTTGGGCTCACAAAAAAACGAACTAAATGGAATTCAAGGAATTGAACCGACGTCGGTCAATTAGTTGTTTAATAGCCTAAAAAAGACTCCAGAGTGGTGTAGCGGTCTAAGGCACTGCATTGCAGTGCTGAGGCGCCACTACAGCCTCGGGTTCGATCCCTGGCTGTGTCACGGCCCCATAGGGCGGCGCACAATTGGCCCATTGTTGTCCGGGTTAGGGGAGGGTTTGGCTGGGTTGATTTCCTTGGCTCATCGGGCTCTAGCAACTCCGGGCGCCTGCAAGCTGACTTCGATCGTCAGTTGAACGGTGTTTCCTCTGACAAATTGGTGTGGCTGGCTTCCGGGTTAAGCGAGCAGTGTGTTAAGAAGCAGTGTGGCTTGGCGGGTCATGTTTCGGAGGACGCATGACTCGACCTTCACCTCTCCTGAGCCCGTTGGGGAGTTGCAGCGATGAGATAAGATCGTAACTACCAATTGGATATCAGGAAAAAGGGGGTAATTATTATAAAGAAAAAAATCCACATTTTCGGTTAATCGCTCAGCACTACTAAATAGATCCTTCTATTTATTTATATTTTTGCACTGACTCTATATGCACACTCTACACACACACTCTACACACACAAACACACACACACAGACAAACACACACTTAATTTGCTCACACACCCATAACACGCACACACATTCATACTGACTCTACACACAAACTCACATACAATCATCATACACGCTGCTGCTACTCTGTTTATCATATATCATGATGCCTAATCACCTTACCTCTATACATATCTAACCCTACCACTCCAGTATCACTGCACATTGTACATATGGTATTGACACTAATCCTGGAACTGAACCTGTATATAGCTTACTTACTTTCTCGTGTTTTTCTTATTTCTATTTCTCGTGTTTTTGTTCTACTTTACTTTTTTTATAGTACTACTGATATTGGTGGAGGGGTAGATAAAAGAGAGGTTTTGACTGGAGGGTTCTCGGTCTGTCTGTGTGGACGTGTACCCAGAATGTGATAAATATTTACTCTTGGCCTGTGTGACTCTCCTGGCCTTTGAGCCGGATATTTATATGATATTTTGTCTAAACAGCAGAGATCTGAGAGGACGTCTGGCTGTGTAAAGGACGTCACGCTGCTTGCTTAGCGTGTACCACTTCCTCACGATTTGGCACACATGACCGTCCTCCCTCAAGCATCTCTATAGGTCGTGCCAGTAAAAGCTAGCAATTGAGTGGTGCAAACGTGGACACTTAAAGCTGCAATATGTAACTTTTGGGGCGTCCTGACCAAATTCACATAGAAATGTGTGTTATAGATCTGTCATTCTCATTGAAAGCAAGTCTAAGAAGCAGTAGATCTGCTCTATGTGCGCTATTTCTATGCTTCCCATTCTTAAGTTTTGTTTTTGCGTCTTTTACTTTCGGTTTTGTACACCAGTTTTCAAACAGCTGAAAATACAATATTTTTGGTTATGGAAAATATATTTCACAGATGGTACAATGATTCTCTACACTATACTTGCTAGTTTTGTCACAAACTGAAATTAGGCAAACTATTTGAATTTTAGCAACCAGGAAATGGCGGTGTGATTTCTGCATAGTGCATCTTTAAGGCTGAGGAGTAAGTTTCACACATCACCATTTGCTATACATGCTGGCACGCACACACCTCAGGAAGTGGTTAGAGAAGGCTCCTCTTGTGGGGAGTAGATACATTCTCTAAGTAAAATAAGTGTACAGTATTTTGGGAGGGGAACTGTGAATGTCAGGGTGCGATTTTAAACATTTCCGACTTGAAATTGATAAGTGAGTTGGGCCGTGAGCGAGCGAGTGCGGGCTCAGGAGTGAATAGTGGAGCGTGCTGAAATGTCTACGGTCACCATGGGAGACGGTGAATAATGCATGGTAAAAGCAGAGGAAAACTATTCTCATCTTTCAGACAAGTACAACCTTTTCTCTCCTGGCTTAGTCTTAAAGTTTGGTTTCCACCACTAAAGGTTTACACTCTCAGTACTGTTCTATGGAACTGCCCCAACCAAGCACACACACATGCATGTTTACACACACACCATTAGTGTACAGTAATTACCAAAGAGTAACTTGATACTCTTATTTACACCAGGTTGTTTTCCTCAACAAAATCAATTTAGACCGGCCAAACCCAGATGTGCATTAGTGTGTGTTGGTTTCATGCAGAGGGGCATCTTTTCTCCATTTCCTCCTCCCTCATTCAGGAAGTGGACTAATGGCATTTGAGAGGATGGAGGGAGTGAGAAAGAGACGTGGGGGTCGAGGGCGAGGGAGGGAGCAGTTAGTGAGTTCCTTCCTGTGCTGTGTCATTTGTATTTCCTGTGTTAATGCTGGCCTTGAGACCAGTAAGACTACACACTGCACACACAACACACACAACACACACACACACACACATACCCTGTCCCACTCATTCTCTCCCTGACTCCCTCTTTCCATCTCTCACTCTCTTCTCTCACCTCTCTCCACCCACCTCCCCTTTCCCTCCCTGTCTATCCATCTCCACCACCACCCTTTACATGTATCTATGCTTATGCTGACAGGCATGTTTACCAGAGCTTCTGTCTGGCTACAAACTTCCTAACTAGCCTTCCTCTCTGGTGAAAGTGACTGTCTCCCACAACTGTAGAATGGAGATCACACAAGACTTGTTTGTCAGCACGTTTGTAGATACACAGTGTTGCATTCTATTTCTACACTGTTTTTTTGTCGTAGCTTCCAATCATTCTATAGCCAGACACACAGCTGGAGGTAGAGTGAGTGAACGTGATAGTGAGTGAGAGAGAGAGTGAGAGAACGAGAGAGAGGCAGGATGACAGAGATTGAGACGGAGGGAGATGGCGTGAGACATTGTGAAGTGAGAGAAGAAGAGATATAGGCCAGGTTAGAGTGAGACAGAGTGAGGTTGTATGGAAAGAAGAGTGAGGCAGAGTAAAGGTTGTATGGAAAGCAGAGTGAGGCAAAGTGAGACGGTTGGGCTGTGTGAGCTGGTGTTGAGACCGACAGAGTGATCCAGCCACTGACGCAGACAGACAGAGATCCAGACACTGAGGCTGACAGACAGTGTGTTGGGATTCCACTCACGTCTCTTCAGTCTCTTCTGTAATCAGCAGACATGAGTTCCTCCCTCCCAGTGGTGGAACACTCCTGAGAACACCACTCTCCCCTGACACACACAAACACACACACACACACACACACACACGGCACACACATGGAGACGCACAAGCACGAGCAAAGAATGCAGGTACACAGAACGGTGCTACTAACTAGAGGAATGAATAGAAAAATATTGAAAGTAATAGCTTTAGATTAATAAGGAATGAGAAGGATAGCTAGAAAGGAAGATACAGTGCATTCGGAAAGTATTCAGACCCCTTGACTTTTTCCACATTTTGTTACGTTATAGCTTATTCTAAAATTGATTACATTCATTTTTTCCCTCGTCAATCTACAAACAATACCCCATAATGACAAGGCGAAAACAGGTTTTTAGAAATGTTTGAAAATGTATTACAAATAACAAATTGTCTGTAGAGCTCCGAGACAGCATTGTGTCGAGGCACAGATCTGGGGAAGGGTACCAAAACATTTCTGTAGCATTGAAGGTCCCCAAGAACACAATGGCCTCCATCATTCTTAAATAGATGAAGTTTGGAACCACCAAGACTCTTTCTAGAGCTGGCCCCCCGGCCAAACTGAGCAATCGGGAGAGAAGGACCTTGGTCAGGGAGGTGACCAAGAACCCGATGGTCACCCTGACAGAGCTCCAGAGTTCCTCTGTGGAGATGGGAGAACCTTCTAGAAGGACAACCATCTCTGCAGCACTCAACCAATCAGGCCTTTATGGTAGAGTGGCCAGACGGAAGCCACTCCTCAGTAAAAGGCACATGACAGCCCGCTTGGAGTTTGCCAAAAGGCACCTAAAGGACTCTCAGACCATGAGAAACAAGATTCTCTGGTCTGATTAAACCAAGATTGAACTCTTTGGCCTGAATGCCAAGTGCCACGTCTGGAGGAAACCTGGCACCATCCCTACGGTGAAGCATGGTGGTGGCAGCATCATGCTGTGGGGATGTTTTTCAGTGGCAGGGACTGGGAGACTAGTCAGGATTGAGGGAAAGATGAACGGAGCAAAGTACAGAGAGACCCTTGATGAAAACCTGCTCCAGAGCGCTCAGGACCTCAGACTGGGACAACGACCCTAAGCACACAGCCAAGCCAACACAGGAGTGGCTTCGGGACAAGTCTTTGAATGTCCTTGAGTGGCCCAGCCAAAAACCCGGACTTGAACCCGATCTAACATCTCTGGAGAGACCTGAAAATAGCTGTGCAGCGATGCTCCCCATCCAACCTGACAGAGCTTGAGAGGATCTGCAGAGAAGAATGGAAGAAACTCCCCAAATACAGGTGTGCCAAGCTTGTAGCATCATACCCAAGAAGACTCGAGGCTGTAATCGCTGCCAAAGGTGCTTCAACAAAGTACTGAGTAAAGGGTCTGAATACTTATGTAAATGTGATATTTCAGTTTTAGTATTATTTTTTTTTTTTTCCAAAACTAATACAAACGTCACAAAATGTTGTCATAATATATGCATGAACTCTACCGAACTGTTTCGGCTGGGAAGCATGCAGATGCCTTAACCCTGTAACAATGTGGTTATCGTAGTATAACCCTGTAAACAGTGTGGTTAGCATAGTGTAACACTGTAACAGTGTGGTTAGCATAGTGTAACACTGTAACAGTGTGGTTAGCATAGGGTAACAGTGTGGTTAGCGTAGTGTAACCCTGTAACAGTAGATGGCGTAGTGTAACTCTGTAACAGTGTGGTTAGCATAGTGTAACACTGTAACAGTGTGGTTAGCGTAGTGTAACCATGTAACAGTGGATGGCGTAGTGTAACCCTGTAACAGTGGATGACGTAGTGTAACTCTATAACAGTGTGGTTAGCGTAGTGTAACCCTGTAACAGTGTGGTTAGCGTAGTGTAACCCTGTAACAGTGGATGGCGTAGTGTAACTCTATAACAGTGTGGTTAGCGTAGTATAACCCTGTAAACAGTGTGGTTAGCATAGTGTAACACTGTAACAGTGTGGTTAGCGTAGTGTAACCATGTAACAGTGGATGGTGTAGTGTAACTCTATAACAGTGTGGTTAGCGTAGTGTAACCCTGTAACAGTGTGGATGACGTAGTGTAACACTGTAAACAGTGTGGTTAGCATAGTGTAACACTGTAACAGTGTGGTTAGCGTAGTGTAACGCTGTAACAGTGGATGGCGTAGTGTAACTCTATAACAGTGTGGTTAGCATAGTGTAACACTGTAACAGTGTGGTTAGCATAGTGTAACACTGTAACAGTGTGGTTAGCGTAGTGTAACCCTGTAACAGTGGATGGCGTAGTGTAACTCTATAACAGTGTGATTAGCGTAGTATAACCCTGTAAACAGTGTGGTTAGCATAGTGTAACACTGTAACAGTGTGGTTAGCATAGTGTAACACTGTAACAGTGTGGTTAGCGTAGTGTAACCCTGTAACAGTGGATGGCCTGGGTGTAACTCTGTAACAGTGGATGGCGTAGTGTAACTCTGTAACAGTGTGGTTAGCATAGTGTAACACTGTAACAGTGTGGTTAGCGTAGTGTAACCCTGTAACAGTGGATGGCATAGTGTAACTCTATAACAGTGTGGTTAGCGTAGTGTAACCCTGTAACAGTGTGGTTAGCGTAGTGTAACCCTGTAACAGTGTGGATGACGTAGTGTAACACTGTAACAGTGTGGTGAGAGTAGTCAGGGTTGGGTTGGGTAGGTTACTTTCTAAATGTAATCTGTTACAGTAACTTGTTACCTGTCCAAAATTCTAATCAGTAACGTTACTTTTGGATGACCTTCCCCTTAAGAGGCATAAGAAGAAGACAAAAAGGATCCATCAAACACATTTGGTGTGTCATCATAGTGGTCTGACTCACTCATGTGGAACAAACTTAAACTTGCACCTTTTTTCAATGCTGAATTGAATGTCATTGAGAAAACAGAAATGTTTTTTTCTCTCACAAACATCCTTTCTGAATTTAATATGAATCCAATAAATCATCATCTAGTTTTTCAAAAGTACCTGTAATCTGATTACAATCTTTTTGCTGTTAACGTAACTGATTACAGTTTGATTTTTTATAATCAGATTACATGTATTGATTACATGTAATCACTCACTCCCCAACACTGAACGTAGTGTAACCCTGTAACAGTGTGGTTAGCGTAGTGTAACCATGTAACGGTGTGGTTAGCGCAGTGTAATCCTGTCCTACAGAGTGGTGCTGTGAATAATTTAGATTACAAATGAGTTTGCCAGCAGGTCCAGGTGTTCCTCTAAGTGGGAGAGGTCAGAGTGTTTCCCCTGCTTCAAGTTTCCTCAGTCACGCCGACGCACGAACACGCACACGCACACAACCACACACACACCTCAGATCTCAATGCTACTCTCAGCTCTTGTCAAAATGTAAACAAAGTTGTGTGTGAACTGTAGACTATAGACTCTTAATCAGTGTGTGCATTTTCAATGTTTGAACAGGTTATGTGCTAGAACATCAGGCCTTAACTTCTACACACTACCAAACAATAATGTACAACAGTATTAATCTCACTCTTTGAGTGAGCCTGTGGACAAATGGCTGTGTTTAATCTGTAAACCATGGTAACGTAA
>NC_059209.1:47033525-47048525 GCF_020615455.1 Coregonus clupeaformis | reverse complement strand
GATCCATTACATCAGTGTTCACCAACCGGTCGATCCATTACATCAGTGTTCACCAACCGGTCGATCCATTAAATTAGTGTTAACCAACCGGTCTATCCATTACATCCGTGTTCACCAACCGGTCGATCCATTATATCAGTGTTCAACCAGTCGATCCATTACATCAGTGTTCAACCGGTCGATCCATTACATCAGTGTTCACCAACCGGTCGATCCATTACATCAGTGTTCAACCGGTCGATCCATTACATCCGTGTTCACCAACCGTCCGATCCATTACATCAGTGTTCACCAACCGGTCAATCCATTCCATCAGCGTAACCAACGGTCGATCCATTCCATCAGTGTTCACCAACCGGTCGATCCATTCCATCAGTGTTCACCAACAGGTCGATCCATTACATCAGTGTTCACCAACCGGTCGATCCATTACATCAGTGTTCACCAACCGGTCGATCCATTACATCCGTGTTCACCAACCGGTCGATCCATTACATCAGTGTTCACCAACCGGTCGATCCATTCCATCAGTGTTCAGCTGCCGGTCGATCCATAACATCAGTGTTCACCAACCGGGTCGATCCATTACATCAGTGTTCAACCGGTCGATCCATTACATCCGTGTTCACCAACCGGTCGATCAATTCCATCAGTGTTCACCAACCGGTCAATCCATTCCATCAGCGTAACCAACCGGTCGATCCATTCCATCAGTGTTCACCAACCGGTCGATCCATTCCATTAGTGTTCACCAACATGTCGATCCATTACATCAGTGTTCACCAACCGGTCGATCCATTACATCAGTGTTCACCAACCGGTCGATCCATTACATCAGTGTTCACCAACCGGTCGATCCATTACATCAGTGTTCAACCGGTCGATCCATTACATCCGTGTTCACCAACCGGTCGATCTGTTACATCAGTGTTCACCAACCGGTCAATCCATTACATCAATGTTAACCAACTGGTCTATTCATTAAATCAGTGTTCACCAACCGGTCGATCCATTACATCAGTGTTCACCCACCGGTCGATCCATTACATCAGTGTTCACCAACCGGTCGATCCATTACATCAGTGTTCAACCGGTCGATCCATTACATCCGTGTTCACCAACCGGTCGATCCATTACATCAATGTTCACCAACCGGTCGATCTGTTACATCAGTGTTCACCAACCGGTCGATCCATTACATCAGTGTTCACCAACCGGTCGATCCATTACATCAATGTTAACCAACCGGTCTATCCATTAAATCAGTGTTCACCAACCGGTCGATCCATTACATCAGTGTTCACCCACCGGTCGATCCATTACATCAGTGTTCACCAACCGGTCGATCCATTAAATTTGTGTTAACCAACCGGTCTATCCATAACATCAGTGTTCACCAACCGGTCGATCCATTACATCAGTGTTCAACCGGTCGATCCATTACATCAGTGTTCACCAACCGGTCAATCCATTACATCAGTGTTCACCAACCGGTCGATCCATTACATCAGTGTTCACCAACCGGTCGATCCATTACATCGGTGTTCACCAACCGGTCGATCCATTCCATCAGTGTTCACCTGTCGGTCGATCCATTACATCAGTGTTCACCAACCGGTCGATCCATTCCATCAGTGTTCACCTGTCGGTCGATCCATAACATCAGTGTTCACCAACCGGTCGATCCATTACATCAGTGTTCAACCGGTCGATCCATTACAACAGTGTTCACCAACCGGTCGATCCGTTACCTTAGTGTTCACCAACCGGTCGATCCATTACATCAGTGTTCACCAACCCGTCGATCCATTACATCGGTGTTCACCAACCGGTCGATCCATTACATCAGTGTTCAACAACCGGTCGATCCATTATATCAGTGTTCAACAACCCTTCGATCCATTACATCAGTGTTCACCAACCGGTCGATCCATTATATCAGTGTTAACCAACCGGTCTATCCATTACATCAGTGTTCACCAACCGGTCGATCTGTTACATCAGTGTTCACCAACCGGTCAATCCATTACATCAGTGTTCACCAACCGGTCGATCCATTACATCAATGTTAACCAACCGGTCTATCCATTAAATCAGTGTTCACCAACCGGTCGATCCATTACATCAGTGTTCACCCACCGGTCGATCCATTCAGAAGCCCTGCGCACCGGGTAGACAAAGTGTTCCCATTTTGAGAAATGTAATGTTTCTGAAAAAACAAACTCCGCTACCCGGTGGACCAGGAGATCTGTGGCTAAATCGAGTGAGCTTATCATGTTGGCCAATCAGGTAGCTCAAATAACCGTGCCTCCCTACAACAGCTTCCATGACCTCGGCCACAGCAAGGTTTGATACTAGCCTATGTGAGATTTCATAACTTTTAAAACCATGACCAGAGAGAGGCTGTCAAAGAATACAGCAAAGAGCTGCTGTTTTTATGACAGAGATAATGTTTTATTCAGCACTGTCAACATTCAACATTTTTTACAAAACATAAAACACTCCTCTCTCTACTTCCGCTGCAGCTGTAATGAATGAGTGGCCGAGTGTATCGATAAGACTATCGGTATTATTATTATTAGCAGCTCATCATGTCTATTTTAATATCGAGGAGTATTTCACTTTCTCTGGTCACAGGAACAACATGAATTTGTGCCTGAGGCAGATGCGGTGGAAGACTGTCCCCTTTGTCGGTCAGTCTCACCGGAGAAAGGACCCTCTGCTGTTCTCTCCCTCCCTCCACTGAGACTAATGGCGTGTTCAAGACAACTGGGAACTCGGAAATCTCCGACTTCCGATAGCTCAAGACAACTGGGAACTCTGAAAAAAACGAGATCTGACTGGGGAAAATCTTTTTGAACGGTCATCCAACTCGGAAACTCTGGCATCTTTCTAGAGCTCTGACTTTCCGACCTGAAGTTCCCTGACGTCATGATCTGACCTTGTTTTTTCTGAGTTCCCAGTTGTCTTGAAAGCCATCATGACCATCAGATACAGGTACCATCAGTCCAGTAAAATAAAAAAAGCTAATTATTAGCAAATTATTTCAATTCATGCTCAACTGTGTGGACTACACTACCAGTCAGAACAGAAAAGTGTTGTATTGGTACACTTTTCAAGGTGTGGGTTTCTGTGGGTTTGCATGAGGCTGTCAAAACAAGCTCTCCTCTCCTCTCCTCTCCTCCAGAGTTAACTGACGTCATTGGGACGGGAGAAAGCCAGCAGCTCAGTGCCTCAAAGCAAGGCTACACACACACACACACACACACACACACACACACACACACACACACACACACACACACACACACACACACAAAGCTGGAGTGATAGTGAGTGTTTGGAAACTTTCCAGTTATCTTTGTTGCTCACCTGACTAGATAAATGCTGGCATGTATACCTGCCTCCTAATTCCAAATAGGTGTGTGTGTGTGTGTGTGTGTGTGTGTGTGTGTGTGTGTGTGTGTGTGTGTCTGTGTGAATGTGTGTGTGTGTGTGAATGTGTGTGTGTGTGTGTGTGTAATGGTGTGAAGGCTAATGATACTATTCCCTTAGAGACCTACAGTGCCTTCAACAGTATTCATCCCCCTCTGCGTTTTTCCTATTTTGTTGCATTACAACCTGTAATTTAAATTGATTTTTATTTGGATTTCATGTAATGGACATACATAAAAATAGTCCAAATTGGTGAAGTGAAATGAAAAAATTAACTTGTTTAAAACAATTCTACAAAATAAATAACGGAAAAGTGGTGCGTGCATATGTACAGTGGGGGAAAAAAAGTATTTAGTCAGCCACCAATTGTGCAAGTTCTCCCACTTAAAAAGATGAGAGAGGCCTGTAATTTTCATCATAGGTACACGTCAACTATGACAGACAAATTGAGAAAAAAAATCCAGAAAATCACATTGTAGGATTTTTAATGAATTTCTTTGCAAATTATGGTGGAAAATAAGTATTTGGTCACCTACAAACAAGCAAGATGTCTGGCTCTCACAGACCTGTAACTTCTTCTTTAAGAGGCTCCTCTGTCCTTCACTCATTACCTGTATTAATGGCACCTGTTTGAACTTGTTATCAGTATAAAAGACACCTGTCCACAACCTCAAACAGTCACACTCCAAACTCCACTATGGCCAAGACCAAAGAGCTGTCAAAGGACACCAGAAACAAAATTGTAGACCTGCACCAGGCTGGGAAGACTGAATCTACAATAGGTAAGCAGCTTGGTTTGAAGAAATAAACTGTGGGAGCAATTATTAGGAAATGGAAGACATACAAGACCACTGATAATCTCCCTCGATCTGGGGCTCCACGCAAGATCTCACCCCCGTGGGGTCAAAATGATCACAAGAACGGTGAGCAAAAATCCCAGAACCACACGGGGGGGACCTAGTGAATGACCTGCAGAGAGCTGGGACCAAAGTAACAAAGCCTACCATCAGTAACACACTACGAGCCAGGGACTCAAATCCTGCAGTGCCAGACGTGTCCCCCTGCTTAAGCCAGTACATGTCCAGGCCCGTCTGAAGTTTGCTAGAGTGCATTTGGATGATCCAGAAGAGGATTGGGAGAATGTCATATGGTCAGATGAAACCAAAATAGAACTTTTTGGTAAAAACTAAACTCGTCGTGTTTGGAGGACAAAGAATGCTGAGTTGCATCCAAAGAACACCATACCTACTGTGAAGCATGGGGGTGGAAACATCATGCTTTGGGGCTGTTTTTCTGCAAAGGGACCAGGATGACTGATCCGTGTAAAGGAAAGAATGAATGGGGCCATGTATCGTGAGATTTTTTGTGAAAACCTCCTTCCATCAGCAAGGGCATTGAAGATGAAACGTAGCTGGGTCTTTCAGCATGACAATGATCCCAAACACACCGCCCGGGCAACGAAGGAGTGGGTTCGTAAGAAGCATTTCAAGGTCCTGGAGTGGCATAGCCAGTCTCAGATCTCAACCCCATAGTAAATCTTTGGAGGGAGTTGAAAGTCTGTGTGTTGCCCAGCGACAGCCCCAAAACATCACTGCTCTAGAGGAGATCTGCATGGAGGAATGGGCCAAAATACCAGCAACAGTGTGTGAAAACCTTGTGAAGACTTACAGAAAACGTTTGACCTGTGTCATTGCCAACAAAGGGTATATAACAAAGTATTGAGAAACTTTTGTTATTGACCAAATACTTATTTTCCACCATAATTTGCAAATAAATTCATTAAAAATCCTACAATGTGATTTTCTGGATGTTTTTTCCTCAATTTGTCTGTCATAGTTGACGTGTACCTATGATGAAAATTACAGGCCTCTCTCATCTTTTTAAGTGGGAGAACTTGCACAATTGGTGGCTGACTAAATACTTTTTTCCCCCACTGTATTCACCCCCTTTGCTATGAAGCCCCTAAATAAGATCTGGTGCAACCAATTACTTTCAGAAGTCACATAATTAGTTAAATTAGCTTTTTTGGCCATCAAGGAAAACACTACGTCTGGCGCAAACCCAACACCTCTCATCACCCCGAGAACACCATCCCCACAGTGAAGCATGGTGGTGGCAGCATCATGCTGTGGGGATGTCTTTCATCGGCAGGGACTGGGAAACTGGTCAGAATTGAAGGAATGATGGATGGCGCTAAATACAAGGAAATTCTTGAGGGAAACCTGTTTCAGTCTTCCACAGATTTGAGACTGGGACGGAGGTTCACCTTCCAGCAGGACAATGACCCTAAGCATACTGCTAAAGCAACACTCGAGTGGTTTAAGGGGAAACATTTAAATGTCTTGGAATGGCCTTGTCAAAGCCCAGACCTCAATCCAATTGAGAATCTGTGGTATAACTTAAAGATTGCTGTACACCAGCGGAACCCATCCAACTTGAAGGAGCTGGAGCAGTTTTGCCTTGAAGAATGGGCAAAAATCCCAGTGGCTAGATGTACCAAGCTTATAGAGACATACCCCAAGAGACTTGCAGCTGTAATTGCTGCAAAAGGTGGCTCTACAAAGTATTGACTTTGGGGGGGGGGTGAATAGTTATGCACGCTCAAGTTTGGACAGGTTACAGGTGCGTCAATAGACTCTTAAGGATTAAATAGTCAGCTGAGAAATCTGAGAAATTAAAATATAAATAAACTAATGTTCTGTCTGATTCTCTCTCTCTCTCTCTCTCTCTCTCTCTCTCTCTCTCTCTCTCTCTCTCTCCCTCTCTCTCTCTCTCTCTCTCTCTCTCTCTCTCTCTCTCTCTCTCTCTCTCTCTCTCTCTCTCTCTCTCTCTCTCTCTCCCTCCCTCTCTCTCTCTCTCTCTCTGTGGAGCTTTAAGATGCAGTGTGTGGGTGTATGTGTTCTGTGTTCTGTGTTCTGTGTTCTGTGTTCTGTGTTCTGTGTTCATGCACACCAGTGGAGCACAAAATAGACCTGTACCTGTGAGAGAGGTGTTGCATTAGTCAAACAAACACACACACACACACACACACACACACACACACACACACACACCTGCACACAGACACACACACGCATACACACACACACACACACACACACACAATACACACGCACACACACACACACACACACACACGGCTGATATCTGTTCTGATAAAGAAGCTATTGGAAGCAGAAAATGGGTCAGAGAGTCTCTGGGCTTCCACAGCCAGGTTGTCAGGCATGAACACGCACACACAGACACACACACACACACACACACACACACACACACACACACACACACACACACACACACACACACACACACACAGACACACACACGCACACACACACACACCAACTCTCTCGCTGTTTCTCCCTCTCTATATCATACACACAACCTAGTGAGGCTTATAGCTGGCTGTTAGGGAATAGAGCTTACCTGAAAAGGATGCTCAGAACTAAGGAGAGCGAGAGAGAGAGAGAGAGAGAGAGAGAGAGAGAGAGAGAGAGAGAGAGAGAGAGAGAGAGAGAGAGAGAGAGAGAGTAGAGAGAGAGAGAGAGTGCTAGAGAGAGAGAGAGGGAGGAGAGAGAGAGAGAGAGAGAGAGGGAGGGAGAGAGAGAGGGAGGGAGGGAGATTAGCGAAAACACAGATTAGTAAAAACAGGGGTTATCGAATCCGAAAATGTTTGATCGTACTAGTCTCTGTCCCAAATAGAACCCTATTTGACCAGGACCCATCATAGTATACATACTATATCGGTAATAGGGTGCCATTTTTTTCAGGGTTGGTGATTCTGTTTAGTATCTGCATCCCAAATTCCATATAAAGTACCAGTCAAAAGTTTGGACACACCTACTCATTCAAGGGTTTTTCTTTTAATTTTTTACTATTTTCAACATTGTAGAATAATAGTGAAGACATCAAAACTATGAAATAACACATCAAAAGTATTTAACAAATCAAAATATATTTTAGATTTTAGATTCTTCAAAGGAGCCACCCTTTGACTTGATGACAGCTTTGCACACTTTTGGCATTCTCTCAACCAGCTTCATCAGGTAGTATTGGTTTAAACAATAGGGTTGGTTTAGACAATAGGGGTGGTTTAAACAATAGGGTTGGTTTGGACAATAGGGTTGGTTTAGACAATAGGGTTAGTTTAGACAATAGGGTTGGTTTAAACAATAGGGTTGGTTTAGACAATAGGGTTGGTTTAGACAATAGGGTTAGTTTAAACAATAGGGTTGGTTTAGACAATAGGGTTGGTTTAAACAATAGGGTTGGTTTAGACAATAGGGTTGGTTTAGACAATAGGGTTAGTTTAGACAATTGGGTTGGTTTAGACAATAGGGTTGGTTTAGACAATAGGGTTGGTTTAGACAATGGGGTTGGTTTAGACAATAGGGTTAGTTTAGACAATAGGGTTGGTTTAAACAATAGGGTTGGTTTAGACAATAGGGTTGGTTTAGACAATGGGGTTGGTTTAGACAATAGGGTTAGTTTAGACAATAGGGTTAGTTTAGACAATTGGGTTAGTTTAGACAATAGGGTTGGTTTAAACAATAGGGTTGGTTTAGACAATTGGGTTGGTTTAGACCGGCTATTCCCCAGGTGTATGCGCAATGCCCCGTCGGAGTACGCCAAATAAAAATGTGATTCACATTTTCAAACAGTCCATTTAGATTTTCCAACGGGGCTATACATTTGGGTTGATGTTTTTTTTCTCTCGCCTGAGTAGCCTCGTTTCACTGCCCAAAAAAAATAAAATTAAACCATCTAGTGTTCAGCGAAATAACAACACAATGTCAAATACAGGTAGCCTAGTCAAATAATTAACATTCAATCACATTAACGTTACTCTCTCGAGGGAATTCCACTAACGGTCCGTATGGAGACAAAACGTAGCTGCTGCTGCTCGAAGATGGTTAAAAGAAGTAAGAAGTAAGGCCCACGGCCATTGAGACACATATAGTTACTTGCGTAAAGTATTCACCCCCTTGGCATTTTTCCTATTTTGTTGCCTTACAACCTGGAATTAAAATTGATTTTTTGGGGGTTGTATCATTTGATTTACACAACATGCCTACCACTTTGAAGATGCAAATTATTTTTTATTGTGAAACAAACAAGAAATAAGACCAAAAAAACAGAAAACTTGAGCGTGCATAACTATTCACCCACCCCAAAGTCAATACTTTGTAGAGCCACCTTTTGCAGCAATTACAGATGCAAGTCTCTTGGGGTATGTCTCTATAAGCTTGGCACATCTAGCCACTGGGATTTTTTTCCCATTCTTCAAGGCAAAACTGCTCCAGCTCCTTCAAGTTGGATGGGTTCCACTGGTGTACAGCAATCTTTAAGTCATACCACATATTCTCAATTGGATTGAGGTCTGGGCTTTGACAAAGCCATTCCAAAACATTTAAATGACTTTAAATCACTTGAGTGTTGCTTTAGCAGTATACTTAGGGTCATTGTCCTGCTGGAAGGTGAACCTCCGTCCCAGTCTCAAATCTCTGGAAGACTGAAACAGGTTTCCCTCAAGAATTTCCCTGTATTTAGTGCCATCCATCATTCCTTCAATTCTGACCAGTATCCCAGTCCCTGCCGATGGAAAAACATCCCCACAGCATGATGCTGCCACCACCATGCTTCACTGTGGGGATGGTGTTCTCGGGTGATGAGAGTGTTGGGTTTGCGCCAGATATAGCGTTTTCCTTGATAGCCAAAAAGCTCAATTTTAGTCTCATCTGACCAGAGTACCTTCTTCCATATGTTTGGGGAGTCTCCCACATGCCTTTTGGCGAACACCAAATGTGTTTGCTTATTTTCTTCTTTAAGCAATTGCTTTTTTCTGGCCACTCTTCCGTAAAGCCCAGCTCTGTGGAGTGTACGGTTTAAATGGACAGATATTCCAATCTCCACTGTGGAGCTTTGCAGCTCCTTCAGGGTTATCTTTGGTCTCTTTGTTGCCTCGGATTAATGCCCTCCTTGCCTGGTCCGTGAGTTTTGGTGGGCGGCCCTCTCTTGGCAGGTTTGTTGTGGTGCCATTGTCACGGATTCTGCAGAGGCTGCTCCTCCTCCTTGCTCGGGCAGGCTTCGACGTTCGTCGTCCCCGGAGTACTAGCTGCTGCCGATCTATGTTTCGGTGTTTGTCTTGTTTAGTCTTGAGTGTTTACACCTGTTCGCTATTATGTTTGATTGTAGTCCCTATATTTACCCCTGTCTCTCGTTTGGTAAATTGTGTGTTATTGTTTTTGTTTCCGTAAGGTCGGCATTGCTGTTTCGTATGCGTGTATTTGTTTCCTCCCTGTTAGGAGGTTTTGTTTTGTATGTTCTTTTACTGGTTAGTAAAGTACGTCTGCCAGTAGCTCTGTGTCCTGCGCTGACTTCGCCACCGCATACACGTCGCCGTTGACAGCCATATTCTTTCAATTTTTTAATAATGGATTTAATGGTGCTCCGTGGGATGTTCAAAGCTTCTGATATTGTTTTATAACCCAACCCTAATCTGTACTTCTCCACAACTTTGTCCTTGACCTGTTTGGAGAGCTCCTTGGTCTTCATGGTGCCGCTTGCTTGGTGGTGCCCCTTTCTTAGTGGTGTTGCAGACTCTGGGGCCTTTCAGAACAGGTGTATATACACTGAGATCATGTGACAGATCATGTGATACTTAGATTGCACACAGGTGGACTTTATTTAACTAATTATGTGACTTCTGAAGGAAATTGGTTGCACCAGATCTTATTTAGGTAGCAAAGAGGGTGAATACATATGTACGCACCACTTTTCCTTTATTTATTTTGTATAATTTTTTTAAAACAAGTTATTATTTTTTTCATTTCACTTCACCAATTTGGACTATTTTGTGTATGTCCATTACATGAAATCCAAATTAAAAACCCATTTAAACTACAGGTTGTAATGCAACAAAATAGGAAAAACACCAAGGGGGCTGAATACTTTTGCAAGGCACTGTACCAGCTCTACTGCTAGTACTGTTACTACCTTGCACCTGCACCTGCTCGACGACACAAGTGGTTCTGCTTCCACCAGCACATCCGATGCTAGCATCAGTCATTCTACATGTGTTGCTAGCCCAGCTAGCATGGACACTGACAGTTGGTGAATCTGACGCAGCCGAAGAGCTACTGCCCACTTTACCCGGGAAAGCACCGAGCAACAGACAGGGACGTTGGTACCGTCGAGGAGGCGCAAAATATGATGAGAACTACATTGATTTTGGGGGTTCACTTATATTGGGAACAGTGCCTTGCCTCAGCCACAGTGTGTTATGTGTGCTAAAGTACTATCTCACAACTCGATGAAAACATGCCAATTTGAAAAAATAAGCCACGGGAGTTTTTTTTCAAGCTAGAATTAAGACGACTTTGGAGTAGTAAGACATGTATAAAAGCAACAGATACCATTAATAAGAAGGGGGCTAGGAGCGTCTTATATGGTGAGCTACCGAGCGGGTAGGACAGGCAAGCCCCATACTGCAAGCCCCATACTGCAAGCCCATACTGGAGGACTTCATTCTTCCTGCTAGCTTCTGATATGGCTGGGACAATGCTGGGGAAAAGGCCCAAAATAAACTATAACAGACAATGCCTTCATCAAACAACACTGTTTCACGACGCATCAGTGACGTGGCAGGAGACGTTTGAAAACAATTACTGCCCCGATACAAGCCAGTGAATTCTATGCGTTACAGCTGGATGAGTCAACAGACGTGGCGGGCCTGGCACTGCTCCTGGTATATGTCCGTTACGTTTATGGGGGTCAATTAGGGAAGACATCTCTTCTGCAAACCACTGGAAACCAGGACAACAGGGGAGGATATTTTCTAAGTACTGGAAAGCTTTGTGACATAAAATTGACTTTGGTGGTCAAGATGTGTTGGTATCTGTACTGATGGCGCAAAATAGAGAATCATTATACCTTAAGTCTCACTATAGAGAATCATTATACATTTAGTCTCACTATGATATAGATAATTATTATACCTTTAGTCTCTCTATTGAGACATCAAGGCGGTGACCCGATCCTGTAGGTTCATGCTCTACAACATTTGCAGAGTACGACCCTGCCTTACACAGGAAGCAGCACAGGTCCTAATCCAGAAACGTGTCATCTCCCGTCTGGATTACTGCAACTCGCTGTTGGCTGGGCTCCCTGCCTGTGCCATTAAACCCCTAGCAACTCATCCAGAACGCGCAGCCCGTCTGGTGTTCAACCTTCCCAAGTTCTCTCACGTCACCCCGCTCCTTCGCGACACTCCACTGGCTTCCAGTTGAGGCTCGCATCTGCCGCAAGACCATGGTGTCTTGCCTACGGAGCTGTGAGGGAAACGGCACCTCCGTACCTTCAGGCTCTGATCAGTCCCTACACACAAACGAGGGCATTGCGTTCATCCACCTCTGGCCTGCTGGCCCCTACCTCTGCGGAAGCACAGTTCCCGCTCAGCCCAGTCGAAACTGTTCGCTGCTCTGGCGGACCCCAATGGTGGAACAAGCTCCCTCACGACGCCCAGGACAGCGGAGTCCTCACCACCTTCCGGAGACACTTGAAACCCCACCTCTTTAAGGAATACCTGGGATAGGATAAAGTAATCCTTCTACTCCACAATATACAGTGGGAAAAAAGTATTTAGGCAGCCACCAATTGTGCAAGTTCTCCCCACTTAAAAAGATGAGAGGCCTGTAATTTTCATCATAGGTACACGTCAACTATGACAGACAAAATGAGAAAAAAAAATCAAGAAAATCACATTGTAGGATTTTTTTATGAATTTATTTGCAAATTATGGTGGAAAATGAGTATTTGGTCAATAAACGTTTCTCAATACTTTGTTATATACCCTTTGTTGGCAATGACACAGGTCAAACATTTTCTGTAAGTCTTCACAAGGTATTCACACACTGTTGCTGGTATTTTGGTCCATTCCTCCATGCAGATCTCCTCTAGAGCAGTGATGTTTTGGGGCTGTCGCTGGGGCAACACAGACTTTCAACTCCCTCCAAAGATTTTCTATGGGGTTGAGATCTGGAGACTGGCTAAGCCACTCCAGGACCTTGAAATGCTTCTTAGAAGCAACTCCTTCGTTGACCCGAGGCGGTGTGTTTGGGATCATTGTCATGCTGAAAGACCCAGCCATGTTTCATCTTCAATGCCCTTGCTGATGGAAGGGAAGAGGTTTTCACTCAAAATCTCACGATACATGGCCCCATTCATTCTTTCCTTTACACGGATCAGTCGTCCTGGTCCCTTTGCAGAAAAACAGCCCCCAAAGCATGATGTTTCCACCCCCATGCTTCACAGTAGGTATGGTGTTCTTTGGATGCAACTCAGCATTCTTTTTGTCCTCTAAACACGACGAGTTTAGTTTTTACCAAAAAGTTCTATTTTGGTTTCATCTGACCATATGACATTCTCCCAATCCTCTTCTGGATCATCCAAATGCACTCTAGCAAAACTTCAGACGGGCCTGGACATGTACTGGCTTAAGCAGGGGACACGTCTGGCACTGCAGGATTTGAGTCCCTGGCGGCGTAGTGTGTTACTGATGGTAGGCTTTGTTACTTTGTCCCAGCTCTCTGCAGGTCATTCACTAGGTCCCCGTGTGGTTCTGGGATTTTGCTCACCGTTCTTGTGATCATTTTGACCCCACGGGGTGAGATCTTGCGTGGAGCCCCAGATCGAGGGAGATTATCAGTGGTCTTGTATGTCTTCCATTTCCTAATAATTGCTCCCCACAGTTGATTTCTTCAAACCAAGCTGCTTACCTATTGCAGATTCAGTCTTCCCAGCCTGGTGCAGGTCTACAATTTTGTTTCTGGTGTCCTTTGACAGCTCTTTGGTCTTGGCCATAGTGGAGTTTGGAGTGTGACTGTTTGAGGTTGTGGACAGGTGTCTTTTATACTGATAACAAGTTCAAACATGTGCCATTAATACAGGTAACGAAGTGGAGACAGAGGAGCCTCTTAAAGAAGAAGTTACAGGTCTGTGAGAGCCAGAAATCTTGCTTGTTTGTAGGTGACCAAATACTTATTTTCCACCATAATTTGCAAATAAATTCATAAAAATCCTACAATGTGATTTTCTGGAAAAAAATTCTCAATTTGTCTGTCATAGTTGACGTGTACCTATGATGAAAATACAGGCCTCTCTCATCTTTTAAAGTGGGAGAACTTGCACAATTGTGGCTGATTAAATACTTTTTTTCCCCCACTGTAGATAGAGAGAGAGAGAGAGAGAGAGAGAGAGAGAGAGAGAGAGAGAGAGAGAGAGGAGAGAGAGAGAGAGAGGAGAAGGGGGGGGGGGGGGGGGGGGGGGGGAAAAAAAAAGCTGCAGCCAACTCAAACTGAGGGATACTAGGCTGGGGAAACATAAGCACTCAAAGGAGTGACATGACATTTTTACGTCATTTGTAGACGCTCTTATCCAGAGCAACTTACAAATTGGTGCATTCAACTTATGATAGCCAGTGGGACAACCACTTTACTTTATGTTTCAGCAAAGATAGGAGAGACCATGTGAGGATATGACAGAGCCAAGTTACTTGGTGTATAGAGAGAATAGGAGAGGGCCTAGAACTGAGCCCTGGGGGACACCAGTGGTGAGAGCACGTGCTGCGGAGACAGATTCTCACCACGCCACCTGGTAGGAGCGACCTGTCAGGTAGGACGCAATCCAAGAGTGAGCAGCGCCGGAGATGCCCAACTCGGAGAGGGTGGAGAGGAGGATCTGATGGTTCTGTATCAAAGGCAGCGGATAGGTCTAGAAGGATAAGAGCAGAGGAGAGAGAGTTAGCTTTAGCAGTGCGGAGAGCCTCCCGTGACACAGAGAAGAGCAGTCTCAGTTGAATGACCAGTCTTGAAACCTGACTGGTTTGGATCAAGAAGGTCATTCTGAGAGAGATAGCAGGAGAGTTGGCTAGGAGACGGCACGCTCAAGAGTTTTGGAGAGAAAAGAAAGAAGGATACTGGTCTGTAGTTGTGTGACATCGGAGGGATCGAGTGTAGGTTTTTTTGAGGAGGTGCAAACTCTCGCTCTCTTGAAGACGGAAGGGACATGGCCTGCGTGTCAAGGATGAGTTGATGAGCGAGGTGAGGTAAGGGAGAAGGTCTCCGGAAATGGTCTGGAGAAGAGAGGAGGGGATAGGGTCAAGCGGGCAGGTTGTTGGGCGGCCGGCCGTCACAAGTCGCAAGATTTCATCGGGAGAGAGAGGGGAGAAAGAAGTCAAAGCATAGGGTAGGGCAGTGTGAGCAGGACCAGCGGTGTCATTTGACTTAATAAATGAGGATCGGAGGTCGTCAACCTTCTTTTCAAAATGGTTGACGAAGTCAACCACAGAGAGGGAGGAAGGAGGGGGAGGAGGAGGAGGATTCAGCAGGAAGGAGAAGGTGGCAAAGAGCTTTAAAGAGTGGAATACTGTAGAACACCTTTAAGGAGTGGTATACTGTAGGACACCTTTAAGGAGTGGTTACTGTAGGACACCTTTAAGGAGTGGTATACTGTAGGACACCTTTAAGGAGTGGTATACCTGTAGGACACCTTTATAGAGTGGTATAC